>NC_138302.1:3700000-3727500 GCF_965601325.2 Salmo salar | reverse complement strand
CAGAGAATCTCTCCAGAACAGACCCAAATGTTCATCTATCGACCCGAGAGTCTTGTACAAAGTCAGAACAAAAGGCATCGTGGGATCAATACAATAATGTCGTCAATACAATCTATCTCTGTCTGTCTGTCTTGGATCGGTAACTTTAAAAAAAACATGTAATCCATTATAGTTATCTGTCTAAAATTGTAGTCAGTAACGTAACTAAGAGGGTAAATCGCTCTCCTGCTTTCTACCGTTTTGGATGCCTTTTTATATTGTGTGATTTTGCATGTAAAGGCCATTGAACGTTGAAAATGCGTGTGGACAAAAATTCCTTGTTCAGTTACCACATATCCCTTTAAGGCGCCATACAGAGTCCGGTTCAATGATGCCACCCCTTGGCGAGTAAATATAGGAGTGTCGAGGTTATCACACACACACACACACACACACACACACACACACACACACACACACACACACACACACACAACATGTGGTAAACGGTCTCTTTTCTGAGAAGGAGACGGGGTAGTCTTGCTATTCAGGATGTCCTGGTGTAACGGGAATTTCCATTCCAGGTGAACCAAAAAAAAGGAGAGCAGTCGTTGATAACAATCAATCAAAGATCAATCCAGTTTTAATACAATAATTTACAGAGAATCTCTCCAGAACAGAACCAAATGTTCATCTATCGACCCGAGAGTCTTGTACAAAGTCAGAACAAAAGGCATCGTGGGATCAATACAATAATGTCGTCAATACAATACAATTATATTTAAGTGTTTCATATGCAGCAGTCTGGATGGGTGTATCAATACACCCAGTCACTACAAAAACATACAGGCGTTTCCTTCTTAACTCAGTTGCCGGAGTGGAAGGAAACCACTCAAGGGATTTTCTTTCACCGTGAGGCCAATGCTGACTTTAAAACAGTTATATCAAATCGAATGTATTTATATAGCCCTTCTTACATCAGCTGATGTCTCAAAGTGCTGTACAGAAACCCAGCCTTAACCCCCAAACAGCAAGCAATGCAGGTGTAGAAGCACGGTGGCTAGGAAAAACTCCCCTAGAGTTTAATGGCTGTGATAGGAGAAAACTGAGGATGGATCAACAACATTGTAGTTACGCCACAATACTAACCTAAATGACAGAGTGAAGAGAAGGAAACCTGTACAGAATAATAAAAATATTCCAAAACATGCATCCTGTTTGCAATAAGGCACTAAAGTAAAATATTCTGGGTTTCCTGCACCAGTGAGCTCAGGACAGCTAGAGGCTATTTGTTCAAGGGATAATAAGTCATCAGGTCGACCTGTTTTCTATGATGTTTCCACTGGAACAGAGCGTGACATTTTTCAAAAGGGAGAGAGAGAGCTGGAAAGATTTTTCAGATACACTGAGGAACTATTGTCATTCTCAATGAATGTAAAAAGCAGACTTAGTACAATAGTGCCCACAAGACACCACTCTCAACGTCAACAGCGAAGAGGCGACTCCGGGACGCTGGTCTTCTAGGCAGAGTTCCTCTGTCCAGTCTCAACGTCAACAGCGAAGAAGTGACTACGGGATTGCTGGCCTTCTAGGCAGAGTTCCTCTGTCCAGTCTCAACGTCAACAGCGAAGAAGCGACTACGGGATGCTGGCCTTCTAGGCAGAGTTCCTCTGTCCAGTCTCAACGTCAACAGAGAAGAGGCGACTACGGGATGCTGGCCTTCTAGGCAGAGTTCCTCTGTCCAGTCTCAACGTCAACAGCGAAGAGGCGACTCCGGGATGCTGGCCTTCTAGGCAGAGTTCCTCTGTCCAGTCTCAACGTCAACAGCGAAGAGGCGACTCCGGGATGCTGGCCTTCTAGGCAGAGTTCCTCTGTCCGGTGTCTAAATCGTTTCTTTATTATTGGCCAGTCTGAGATATGGCTTTTTCTTTGCAACTCTGCCTAGAACGCCAGCGTCCCCGGAGTCGCCTCTTCGCTGTTGACATTGAGACTGGTGTTTTGCGGGTACTATTTAATGAAGCTGCCAGTTGAGGACTTGTGAGGCGTCTGTTTCTCAAACTAGACACTCTAATGTACTTGTCCTTTTGCTCAGTTGTGCACCGGGGCCTCCCTCTCCTCTTTCTATTCTGGTTCGAGCCAGTTTGTGCTGTTCTGTGAAGGGAGTAGAGCGTCTGTCTGTCTGTCTGTCTGTCTGTCTGTCTGTCTGTCTGTCTGTCTGTCTGTCTGTCTGTCTGTCTGTCTGTCTGTCTGTCTGTCTGTCTGTCTGTCTGTCTGTCTGTCTGTCTGTCTTACAATACTGTATGTGTCTGTTATAACTACTCTCTCTCTCTCTCTCTACTCCCCAGGTGAAGTCAGTCTCTACTCTCTCTCTCTACTCTCCAGGTGAAGTCACTCTCTCTACTCCCCAGGTGAAGTCAGTCTCTCTCTCTCTCTCTACTCCCCAGGTGAAGTAAGTCTCTACTCTGTCTCTCTACTCCCCAGGTGAAGTCAGTCTCTCTCTCTCTCTACTCCCCAGGTGAAGGCAGTCTTTACTCTCTCTCTCTACTCCCCAGGTGAAGTCAGTCTCTACTCTCTCTCTCTCTCTACTCCCCAGGTGAAGTCAGTCTCTACTCTCTCTCTCTCTCTCTCTCTCTCTCTCTCTCTACTCCCCAGCTGAAGTCAGTCTCTACTCTCTCTCTCTCTACCCCCCAGGTGAAGTCTGTCTCTACTCTCTCTCTCTCTCTCTACCCCCCAGGTGAAGTCAGTCTCTACTCTCTCTCTCTCTACTCCCCAGGTGAAGTCAGTCTCTACTCTCTCTCTCTACTCCCCAGGTGAAGTCAGTCTCTACTCTCTCTCTACTCCCCAGGTGAAGTCAGGTCTCTACTCTCTCTCTCTACTCCCCAGGTGAAGTCAGTCTCTACTCTCTCTCTATCTCTACTCCCCAGGTGAAGTCAGTCTCTACTCTCTCTCTCTACTCCCCAGGTGATGTCAGTGAGTGTAACACTACCAGAGTCTCTGCTGTTTGTTTCTACTCTGGATGGGAGTCTACACGCTGTCTCCAAGCAATCTGGAGACATCAAATGGACGCTCAAAGAAGGTCAGCACCCGCTCTTACTCCCACATAATAATATATACAGAAGGTCAGCACCCGCCCTCACTCCCACACACAGTATGGTATAATAATAAATACATACAGTATAATAATATATACAGAAGGTCAGCACCCGCTCTCACTCCCACACACAGTATAGTATAGTAATATATACATACAGTATAATAATATATACAGAAGGTCAGCACCCGCTCTCACTCCCACACACAGTATAGTATAGTAATATATACATATAGTATAATAATATATACAGGTCAGCACCCGCTCTCACTCCCACACACAGTATAGTATAGCAATATATACATATAGTATAATAATATATACAGGTCAGCACCCGCTCTCACTCCCACACACAGTATAGTATAATAATATATACATACAGTATAATAATATATACAGAAGGTCAGCACCCGCCCTCACTCCCACACACAGTATAGTATAGTAATATATACATACAGTATAATAATATATACAGGTCAGCACCCGCTCTCACTCCCACACACAGTATAGTATAGTAATATATACATACAGTATAATAATATATACAGGTCAGCACCTGCTCTCACTCCCACACACAGTATAGTATAGTAATATATACATACAGTATAATAATATATACAGAATGTCAGCACCTGCTCTCACTCCCACACACAGTATAGTATAGTAATATATACATACAGTATAGTATAGTAATATATACAGAAGATCAGCACCCGCTC
Organism: Salmo salar; assembly: GCF_965601325.2. Lineage (NCBI taxonomy): Eukaryota > Metazoa > Chordata > Actinopteri > Salmoniformes > Salmonidae > Salmo > Salmo salar. The sequence goes on along the minus strand of NC_138302.1, from coordinate 3,723,711 downwards.
TCACTCCCACATAATATAATATATACATACAGTATAATAAGATATACAGAAGGTCAGCACCCGCTCTCACTCCCTCACACAGTATAGTATAGTAATATATACATACAGTATAATAATATATACAGAAGGTCAGCACCCGCTCTCACTCCCACACACAGTATAGTATAGTAATATATACATATAGTATAATAATATATACAGGTCAGCACCCGCTCTCACTCCCACACACAGTATAGTATAGTAATATATATACACACAGTATAGTATAGTAATATATACATACAGTATAGCATAATACTATATATGTATAGTATAGTAATATAAAGTATAATAATATATACATACAGTATAGTATAATAATATATACGTACAGTATAGTATAATAATATTGACATATTGTATAGTATAATAATATTTTCCTACAGTATAGTATAATAATAGATACCTACAGTATAGTATAATAATATGTATAGTATAGTATATTCATATATACCTACAGTATAGTATAATAATATATACAGTTTACTATAGTATATTAATATATACCTACAGTATAGTGTAATAATATATACATAAAGTATAGTATAATAATATGTATAGTGTAATAATATATACAATATAGTATAATAATATATTCCTACAGTGTAGTATAATAATATATACCTACAGTATAGTATAATATATACTTACAGTAAAGTATAATATACACCTACAGTATAGTATAATAATACATACAGTATAGTTTAATATATTCCTATAGTATAATAATTGATACCTACAGTATAGTATAATAATATGTATAGTATAATATATACCTACAATATAGTATGATAATATATACCTACAGTATAGTGTAGTATAATAATATATACCCACAGTATTGTATAATAATATATACAGTTTACTATTTACTATTTACTTTTTCAAACAGAAATTTGCTTCCTGCAACTCAAACTCTAAAAAGTTTTGGGACACTGTAAAGTCCATGGAGAATAAGAACACCTCCTCCCAACTGCCCACTGCACTGAGGATAGGAAACTCTGTCACCACCGATAAGCCCACTATAATTGAGAATTTCAAGAAGCATTTTTCTACGGCTGGCCATGCTTTCCACCTAACTACCCCTACTGCATTCAACAGCACTGCACCCCCCACAGCTACTCGCCCAAGCCTCCCCCATTTCTCCTTCTCCCAAATCCATTCAGCTGATGTTCTGAAAGAGCTGCAAAATCTGGACCCCTACAAATCAGCTGGGCTTGACAATCTGGACCCTTTCTTTCTAAAATTATCTGCCGAAATTATTGCAACCCCTATTACTAGCCTGTTCAACCTCTCTTTCATGTCGTCTGAGATTCCCATAGATTGGAAAGCAGCTGCTGTCATCCCCCTCTTCAAAGGAGGTGACACTCTTGACCCAAATTGCTACAGACCTATATCCATCCTACCCTGCCTTTCTAAGGTCTTCGAAAGCCAAGTCAACAAACAGATTACCGACCATTTCGAATCCCACCGCACCCTCTCCGCTATGCAATCTGGTTTCAGAGCTGGTCATGGGTGCACCTCAGCCACGCTCAAGGTCCTAAACGACATTGTAACCGCCATCGATAAGAAACAATACTGTGCTGCCGTATTCATTGACCTGGCCAAAGCCTTTGACTCTGTTAATCACCACATCCTCATCGGCAGACTCAGTAGCCTTGGTTTCTCAAACGATTGCGTCGCCTGGTTCACCAACTACTTCTCTGATAGAGTTCAGTGTGTCAAATCGGAGGGCCTGCTGTCCGGACCTCTGGCAGTCTCTATGGGGGTACCACAGGGTTCAATTCTTGGGCCAACTCTTTTCTCTGTATACATCAATGATGTCGCTCTTGCTGCTGGTGAATCTCTGATCCACCTCTACGCAGACGACACCATTCTGTATACTTCTGGCCCATCTTTGGACACTGTGTTAACAACCCTCCAGACGAGCTTCAATGCCATACAACTCTCCTTCCGTGGTCTCCAACTGCTCCTAAATACAAGTAAAACTAAATGCATGCTCTTCAACCGATCGCTGCCAGCACCTGCCCGCCTGTCCAGCATCACTTCTCTGGACGGTTCTGACTTAGAATTTGTGGACAACTACAAATACCTAGGTGTCTGGTTAGACTGTAAACTCTCCTTCCAGACTCACATCAATCATCTCCAATCCAAAGTGAAATCTCGAATTGGCTTCCTATTTCGCAACAAAGCATCCTTCACTCATGCTGCCAAACATACCCTCGTAAAACTGACCATCCTACCAATCCTCGACTTCGGCGATGTCATTTACAAAATAGCTTCCAATACCCTACTCAACAAGCTGGATGCAGTCTATCACAGTGCCATCCGTTTTGTCACCAAAGCCCCATATACTACCCACCACTGCGACCTGTACGCTCTCGTTGGCTGGCCTTCGCTTCATAATCGTCGCCAAACACATTGGCTCCAGGTCATCTACAAGACCCTGCTAGGTAAAGTCCCCCCTTATCTCCGCTCACTGGTCACCATAGCAGCACCCACCTGTAGCACGCGCTCCAGCAGGTATATCTCTCTGGTAACCCCTAAAGCCAACTCCTCCTTTGGTCGTCTCTCCTTCCAGTTCTCTGCTGCCAATGACTAGAACGAACTACAAAAATCTCTGAAACTGGAAACACTTATCTCCCTCACTAGCTTTAAGCTATCAGAGCAGCTCCCAGATCACTGCACCTGTACATAGCCCATCTATAATTTAGCCCAAACTACTACCCCTACTGTATTTATTTATTTAATTTATTATTTTGCTCCTTTGCACCATATTATTTATATTTTAACTTTGAACTTTCTTCAAACTACAAATCTACCATTCCAGTGTTTTACTTGCTATATTGTATTTACTTTGCCACCATGGCCTTTTTTGCCTTTACCTCCCTTATCTCACATCATTTGCTCACATTGTATATAGTCTTATTTTTGTCTACTGTATCATTGATTGTATGTTGTTTTACTCCATGTGTAACTCTGTGTTTTTGTATGTTGTCGAACTGCTTTGCTTTATCTTGGCCAGGTCGCAATTGTAAATGAGAACTTCTTCTCAACTTGCCTACCTGGTTAAATAAAGGTGAAATAAATAAATAAAAATAAATAAAAACTATAGTATATTAATATATACCTACAGTATAGTGTAATAATATATACCTAAAGTATAGTATAATAATATGTATAATAATATATACAATATAGTTTAATAATATATACCTACAGTATAGTATAATATATACAGTAAAGTATAATAATATATACCTACAGTATAGTATACTTATATATAATATATATATATATATATATTATATTTATATTAATATATATATATATATATATATATATAGTATAATAATATACACCTACAGTATAGTATAATATATATAGTATAATAATACATACAGTATAGTATAATATATTCCTACAGTATAGTATAATAATAGATACCTACAGTATAGTATAATAATATATACAGTATAGTATAATAATATATACCTACTGTATAGGACTGTATACAGTATAGTATAATAATATATACCTACTGTATTGTACTATATACAGTATAGTGTAATAATATATACCTACTGTATAGTACTATATACTGTATAGTATAATAAAATATACCTACTGTATAGTACTTTATACACTATAGTATAATAATATATACATACTGTATAGTATAATAATGTATACCTAATGTATACTATAATAATATATACCTGCTGTATAGTATGATAATATATACAGTATGGTATACTAATATATACCTACTGTATAATACTATATACCTACTGTATAGTACTATATACAGTATAATAATATATACCTACTGTATAGTATAATAATATATACAGTATAGTATAATAATATATACCAATAGTATAATAATATATACATATAGAATATTAATATATACCTACTGTATAGTATAATAATATATACCTACTGTATAGTATAGTACTATATACTGTATAGTATAATAATAGTATAATAGTATATACATATAGAATATTCATATATACATACTGTATTGTATAATAATATATACCTACTGTATAGTATAATACTATATACAGTATAGTATAATAATGTATACATCTCAATATGAGGAAGGTGTTCTTAATGTTTTGTACCCTAACTATATTTTCCAGATCCCATCATCCAGGTGCCTGTTTACCTCACTGAGTGAGTGACTCTGCTCTACACGCACTCACACACACACACACACACACACACACACACACACTCTCTCTCTCACACACACACACACACACACACACACACACACACACACACACACACACACACACACACACACACACACACACACACACACCTGATAAACATTGCTACTGTGAGTGTTTGTGTGTTTGTGTGTGTGTGCTTTTTAGGCCAGGGTTTCTCCCTGACCCCAACGATGGCAGTCTCTACGTCCTGGGAGGAAAACACAAGGAAGGACTGATGGTAAGAGAGAGACGGACAGAGAGACGGACACAGAGAGAGGGAGACGGACAGAGAGAGAGAGAGAGGGAGACGGACAGAGAGCGAGAGAGAGAGAGGGAGACGGACGGAGAGAGAGACGGACGGAGAGAGACACGGACGGAGAGAGACACGGACGGAGAGAGAGAGGTTCTGACGGACGGAGAGAGAGACGTTCTGACGGACGGAGAGAGAGACGTTCTGACGGACAGAGAGAGAGACGGACAGAGAGAGAGAGACGGACAGACAGAGAGAGAGAAACGACAGAGAGAGAGACGGACGGAGAGAGAGACGTTCTGACGGACGGAGAGAGAGACGGACAGAGAGAGAGAGACGGACAGAGAGAGAGACGTTCTGACGGACGGAGAGAGAGACGGACAGAGAGAGAGAGACGGACAGAGAGAGAGACGTTCTGACGGACGGAGAGAGAGACGGACAGAGAGAGAGAGACGGACAGAGAGAGAGACGTTCTGACGGACGGAGAGAGAGACGGACAGAGAGAGAGAGACGGACAGAGAGACGGACAGACGGACAGAGAGAGACGGACAGACGGACAGAGAGAGACGGACAGAGAGAGAGACGGACAGACGGACAGAGAGAGAGAGACGGACAGAGAGAGAGAGACGGACAGACAGAGAGAGACGACAGAGAGAGAGACGGACGGAGAGAGAGACGGATGGAGAGAGAGACGTTCTGACGGACGGAGAGAGAGACGGACAGAGAGAGAGAGACGGACGGAGAGACGGACGGAGAGAGAGACGGACGGAGAGAGAGAGACATTCTGATGGACGGAGAGAGAGACGGACAGAGAGAGAGAGACGGACGGAGAGAGAGACGGACGGAGAGAGAGACAGATGGAGAGAGAGACGTTCTGACGGACGGAGAGAGAGACGGACAGAGAGAGAGAGACGGACGGAGAGAGAGAGACAGACGGAGAGAGAGAGACGGACAGACAGAGAGAGAGAAACGACAGAGAGAGAGACGGACGGAGAGAGAGACGTTCTGACGGACGGAGAGAGAGACGGACAGAGAGAGAGAGACGGACAGAGAGAGAGACGTTCTGACGGACGGAGAGAGAGACGGACAGAGAGAGAGAGACGGACAGAGAGAGAGACGTTCTGACGGACGGAGAGAGAGACGGACAGAGAGAGAGAGACGGACAGAGAGAGAGACGTTCTGACGGACGGAGAGAGAGACGGACAGAGAGAGAGAGACGGACAGAGAGACGGACAGACGGACAGAGAGAGACGGACAGACGGACAGAGAGAGACGGACAGAGAGAGAGACGGACAGACGGACAGAGAGAGAGAGACGGACAGAGAGAGAGAGACGGACAGACAGAGAGAGAGAGACGACAGAGAGAGAGACGGACGGAGAGAGAGACGGATGGAGAGAGAGACGTTCTGACGGACGGAGAGAGAGACGGACAGAGAGAGAGAGACGGACGGAGAGACGGACGGAGAGAGAGACGGACGGAGAGAGAGAGACATTCTGATGGACGGAGAGAGAGACGGACAGAGAGAGAGAGACGGACGGAGAGAGAGACGGACGGAGAGAGAGACAGATGGAGAGAGAGACGTTCTGACGGACGGAGAGAGAGACGGACAGAGAGAGAGAGACGGACGGAGAGAGAGAGACAGACGGAGAGAGAGAGACGGACAGACGGACAGAGAGAGACGGACAGAGAGAGAGACGGACAGACGGCCAGAGAGCGAGATAGTATTTTAATATATATAATAATAGTATACTCTATAATATAGTATTGTCTATATTTCTCCAGAAACTGCCCTTCACCATCCCAGAGCTGGTCCAGTCAGCTCCCTGTAGGAGTTCTGATGGAGTCCTCTACACTGGTGAGAGACATCAGTCATGTGCTGAGGCTGTCAGGACATCAGTAATGTGTTGTCAGGACATCAGTAATGTGTTGAGGCTGTCAGGACATCAGTAATGTGTTGAGGCTATCAGGACATCAGTAATGTGTTGAGGTTGTCAGGACATCAATAATGTGTTGAGGCTGTCAGGACATCAGTAATGTGTTGAGGTTGTCAGGACATCAGTAATGTGTTGTCAGGACATCAGTAATGTGTTGAGGTTGTCAGGACATCAGTAATGTGTTGTCAGGACATCAGTAATGTGTTGTCAGGACATCAGTAATGTGCTGTCAGGACATCAGTAATGTGTTGTCAGGACATCAGTAATGTGTTGTCAGGACATCAGTAATGTGTGGCAGGACATCAGTAATGTGTTGAGGCTGTCAGGACATCAGTAATGTGTTGTCAGGACATCAGTAATGTGTTGTCAGGACATCAGTAATGTGTTGTCAGGACATCAGTAATGTGTTTTCAGGACATCAGTAATGTGTTGAGGCTGTCAGGACATCAGTAATGTGTTGAGGCTGTCAGGACATCAGTAATGTGTTGTCAGGACATCAGTAATGTGTTGTCAGGACATCAGTAATGTGTTTTCAGGACATCAGTAATGTGTTGAGGCTGTCAGGACATCAGTAATGTGTTGAGGCTGTCAGGACATCAGTAATGTGTTGTCAGGACATCAGTAATGTGCTGTCAGGACATCAGTAATGTGTTGAGGCTGTCAGGACATCAGTAATGTGTTGTCAGGACATCAGTAATGTGTTGTCAGGACATCAGTAATGTGTTGTCAGGACATCAGTAATGTGTTGTCAGGACATCAGTAATGTGTTGAGGCTGTCAGGACATCAGTAATGTGTTGTCAGGACATCAGTAATGTGTTGTCAGGACATCAGTAATGTGTTGTCAGGACATCAGTAATGTGTGGCAGGACATCAGTAATGTGTTGAGGCTGTCAGGACATCAGTAACGTGTTGTCAGGACATCAGTAATGTGTTGTCAGGACATCAGTAATGTGTTGTCAGGACATCAGTAATGTGTTGTCAGGACATCAGTAATGTGTTGAGGCTGTCAGGACATCAGTAATGTGTTGTCAGGACATCAGTAATGTGTTGTCAGGACATCAGTAATGTGTTGTCAGGACATCAGTAATGTGTTGTCAGGACATCAGCAATGTGTTGAGGCTGTCAGGACATCAGTAATGTGTTGAGGCTGTCAGGACATCAGTAATGTGTTGAGGCTGTCAGGACATCAGTAATGTGTTGTCAGGACATCAGTAATGTGTTGTCAGGACATCAGTAATGTGTTGTCAGGACATCAGTAATGTGTTGAGGCTGTCAGGACATCAGTAATGTGTTGAGGCTGTCAGGACATCAGTAATGTGTTGAGGCTGTCAGGACATCAGTAACGTGTGTGTGTGTGTGTGTGTGTGTGTGTGTGTTTGTTTGTTTTGTTCTGTTTGTTTCTGTACCTGTATAGGTAAGAAGCAGGATGTGTGGTTTGTGGTGGATCCCCAGACAGGAGAGAAACAGACCAGCCTGTCCACATCATCATCTGACTCCATCTGCCCCAATGCACCACTGCTATACATAGGACGTACAGGTAACAGCACGTACAGGTAACAGCACGTACAGGTAACAGGACGTACAGGACGGACAGGTAACAGGACGTACAGATAACAGCACGTACAGGTAACAGGACGTACAGGACGGACAGGTAACAGGACGTACAGGTAACAGGACGTACAGGACGGACAGGTAACAGGACGTTCAGGTAACAGGACGTACAGGACGTACAGGTAACAGGACGTACAGGTAACAGGACGTACAGGACGGACAGGTAACAGGACGTTCAGGTAACAGGACGTACAGGTAACAGGACGTACAGGACGTACAGGTAACAGAACGTACAGGTAACAGGACGTACAGGTAACAGGACGTACAGGTAACAGGACGTACAGGCAACAGGACGGACAGGCAACAGGACGTACAGGTAACAGGATGTACAGGACGTACAGGTAACAGAACGTACAGGTAACAGGACGTACAGGTAACAGGACGTACAGGTAACAGGACGTACAGGACGTACAGGTAACAGGACGGACAGGTAACAGGACGGACAGGTAACAGGACGGACAGGTAACAGGACGGACAGGTAACAGGACGTACAGGACGTACAGGTAACAGGATGTACAGGACGTACAGGTAACAGGACGTACAGGACGTACAGGTAACAGGACGTACAGGTAACAGGACGTACAGGACGTACAGGTAACAGGACGTACAGGTAACAGGACGTACAGGACGTACAGGTAACAGGACGTACAGGTAACAGGACGTACAGGACGTACAGGTAACAGGACGTACAGGACGTACAGGTAACAGCACGTACAGGTAACAGGACGTACAGGACGGACAGGTAACAGGACGGACAGGTAACAGGACGGACAGGTAACAGGACGTACAGGTAACAGGACGTACAGGACGTACAGGTAACAGGACGTACAGGTAACAGGACGTACAGGACGGACAAGTAAAAGGAAGTACAGGTAACAGAACGTACAGGTAACAGGACGTACAGGTAACAGGACGTACAGGTAACAGGACGTACAGGTAACAGGACGGACATGTAACAGGACGTACAGGTAACAGGACGTACAGGTAACAGGACGTACAGGACGTACAGGTAACAGGACGTACAGGACGTACAGGTAACAGGACGTACAGGTAACAGGACGTACAGGTAACAGGACGTACAGGACGTACAGGTAACAGGACGTACAGGACGTACAGGTAACAGGACGTACAGGTAACAGGACGTACAGGTAACAGGACGTACAGGTGACAGGACGTACAGGACGTACAGGTAACAGGACGTACAGGTAACAGGACGTACAGGTAACAGGACGTACAGGTAACAGGACGTACAGGTGACAGGACGTACAGATAACAGGACGTACAGATAACAGGACGTACAGGTAACAGGACGTACAGGACGGACAGGTAACAGGATGTACAGGTAACAGGATGTACAGGACGTACAGGTAACAGGACGAACAGGTAACAGGACGTACAGGACGTACAGGTAACAGGACGTACAGGTAACAGGACGTACAGGTAACAGGACGTACAGGTAACAGGACGTACAGGACGTACAGGTAACGGGACGTACAGGTAACAGGACGTACAGGTAACAGGGCGTACAGGTAACAGGACGTACAGGTAACAGGACGTACAGGTAACAGGGCGTACAGGTGACAGGGCGTACAGGTGACAGGACATACAGGTGACAGGACGTACAGATTACAGGTAACAGGACATACAGGTAACAGGACGTACAGGACGTACAGGTAACAGGACGTACAGGTAACAGGACGTACAGGTAACAGGGCGTACAGGTAACTAGTCAGTACTACTGTATTCTGACTCCATCAGTCCCCAACACACCACGTCAATTGTTCTACTCAGTTCTACTCAGTTCTCCTCTACTCAGTTCTACTGTACCCTACTCAGTTCTACTCTACCCTACTCAGTTCTACTCTACCGTACTCAGTTCTACTCTACTCAGTTCTACTCTTCTCAGTTCTACTCTTCTCAGTTCTACTCTACTCATTTCTACTCTACCCTACTCAGTTCTGCTCTACTCAGTTCTACTCTACTCAGTTCTACTCTACCCTACTCAGTTCTGCTCTACTCAGTTCTACCCTACTCAGTTCTACTCTACTCAGTTCTACTCTACTCAGTTCTACTCTACCCTGCTCAGTTCTGCTCTACTCAGTTCTACTCTACCCTACTCAGTTCTACTCTACCTTACTCAGTTCTACCCTACTCAGTTCTACTCTACTCAGTTCTACTCTACCCTACTCAGTTCTACTCTACTCTACTCAGTTCTGCTCTACTCAGTTCTAATCTACTCTACTCAGTTCTACTCTACTCAGTTCTACTCTACTCAGTTCTACTCTACTCAGTTCTACCCTACTCAGTTCAACCCTATCCTACTCAGTTCTACTCTACCCTACTCAGTTCTACTCTACTCAGTTCTACTCTACCTTACTCAGTTCTACTCTACTCAGTTCTACTCTACTCAGTTATACTCTACTCAGTTCTACTCTACCCTACTCAGTTCTACTCTACTCAGTTCCACTCTACCCTATTCAGTTCTGCTCTACTCAGTTCTACTCTACTCAGTTCTACTCTACCCTACTCAGTTCTACTCTACCCTACTCAGTTCTGCTCTACTCAGTTCTACTATCTACTCAGTTCTACTCTCTACTCAGTTCTACTCTACTCAGTTCTACTCTACTCAGTTCTACCCTACTCAGTTCTACCCTACTCAGTTCTACTCTACCCTACTCAGTTCTACTCTACTCAGTTCTACTCTACTCATTTCTACTCTATTCAGTTCTACCCTACTCAGTTCTACTCTACCCTACTCAGTTCTGCTCTACTCAGTTCTGCTCTACTCAGTTCTACTCTACTCAGTTCTACCCTACTCAGTTCTACTGTACTCTACTCAGTTCTACTCTACTCAGATCTACTCTACTCAGTTCTACCCTACTCAGTTCAACCCTACCCTACTCAGTTCTACTCTACCCTACTCAGTTCTACTCTACTCAGTTCTACTCTACCTTACTCAGTTCTACTCTACTCAGTTCTACTATACTCAGTTCTACTCTACCCTACTCAGTTCTACTCTACCCTACTCAGTTCTGCTCTACTCAGTTCTACTATCTACTCAGTTCTACTCTCTACTCAGTTCTACTCTACTCAGTTCTACTCTACTCAGTTCTACCCTACTCAGTTCTACCCTACTCAGTTCTACTCTACCCTACTCAGTTCTACTCTACTCAGTTCTACTCTACTGTTCTCAGTTCTACTCTGTTCTCCTCTACTCAGTTCTACGCTACTGTACTCAGTTCTACGCTAATCAGTTTTACTCTACTCAGTTCTACTCTGTTCTACTCTACTCTACCCTACTCAGTTCTACTCTACTCAGTTCTACTCTACTCAGTTCTACTCCTACTCTACTCAGTTCTTCTCTACTCAGTTCTACTCTATCCTACTCAGTTCTACTCTACCCTACTCAGTTCTCCTCTACTCAGTTCTTCTCTACTCAGTTCTACCCTACTCAGTTCTACTCTACTCAGTTCTACTCTGTTCTACTCAATTCTACTCTACTCAGTTCTACTCTACTCTGTTCTACTCTACTCAGTTCTACTCTGTTCTACTCTACTCAGGTCTACTCTACTCAGTTCTACTCTACTCTTCTCTGTTCTACTCTACTCAGTTTTACTCTACTCTACTCAGTTCTACTCTACTCAGTTCTACTCTGTTCTACTCTACTCAGTTCTACTCTACTCTGTTATACTTTACCCTACTCAGTTCTACTCTACCCTACTCAGTTCTACTCTACCCTACTCAGTTTTCCTCTACTCAGTTTTCCTCTACTCTGTTCTACTCTACTCAGTTCTACTCTACTCAGTTCTGCTCTGTTCTCCTCCACTCTGTTCTCCTCTACTCAGTTCTCCTCTACTCATTTCTCCTCTACTCAGTTCTACTCTACTCAGTTCTACTCTACTCAGTTCTACTCTACTCTACTCAGTTCTACTCTACTCAGTTCTACTCTACTCAGTTCTACGCTACTCAGTTCTACTCTACTCTACTCAGTTCTACTCTACTCAGTTCTACTCTACTCAGTTCTACTCTACTCTACTCTACTCTACTCAGTTCTACTCTACTCTGTTCTCCTCTCATCAGTTCTACTCTACTGTACTCAGTTCTACTCTACTCTGTTCTCCTCTACTCAGTTCTACTCTACCCTACTCAGTTCTACTCTACTCAGTTCTACTCTACTCTGTTCTCCTCTACTCTGTTCTCCTCTACTCAGTTCTACTCTACCCTACTCAGTTCTACTCTACTCAGTTCTACTCTACTCAGTTCTATGCTACTCAGTTCTACTCTACTCTACTCTACTCAGTTCTACTCTACTCTGTTCTCCTCTACTCTGTTCTCCTCTACTCAGTTCTACTCTACCCTACTCAGTTCTACTCTACTCAGTTCTACTCTACTCAGTTCTACGCTACTCAGTTCTACTCTGCTGTACTCAGTTCTACTCTACTCAGTTCTACTCTACTCAGTTCTACTCTACTCTACTCTACTCAGTTCTACTCTACTCTGTTCTCCTCTACTCTGTTCTCCTCTACTCAGTTCTACTCTACCCTACTCAGTTCTACTCTACTCAGTTCTACTCTACTCAGTTCTACCCTACTCAGTTCTACTCTACTGTACTTAGTTCTACTCTACTCAGTTCTACTCTACCCTACTCAGTTCTACTCTACTCAGTTCTACTCTACCCTGTTCTCCTCTATTCAGTTCTACTCTACTCTACTCAGTTCTACTCTACTCAGTTCTACTCCTACTCTACTCAGTTCTTCTCTACTCAGTTCTACTCTACCCTACTCAGTTCTACTCTACTCAGTTCTACTCTACTCTGTTCTACTCTACTCTGCTCAGTTCTACTTTACTCAGTTCTACTCTACTCTACTCAGTTCTACGCTACTCTGTTTTACTCTACTCTATTCTACTAGTTCTACTCTCTTCTACTCTACTAAGTTCTACTCTACTCTATTCTACTCAGTTCTACTCTACTCAGTTCTACTCTATTCTACTAGTTCTACTCTGTTCTACTCTACTCTGCTCAGTTCTACTTTACTCAGTTCTACTCTTCTCTACTCAGTTCTACGCTACTCTGTTTTACTCTATTCTACTAGTTCTACTCTCTTCTACCTTACTCAGTTCTACTCTACTCAGTTCTACTCTACTCAGTTCTACTCTACTCAGTTCTACTCTACTCAGTTCTACTTTGCTCAGTTCTACTCTTCTCTATTCTACTAGTTCTACTCAGTTCTACTCTACTCAGTTCTACTCTACTCTACTGTCCTCAGCTCTACTCTACTTTACGGTACTCTACTCATTTCTATTCCAGAGTACATGATAACGATGTATGATACGAAGACACAGGAGCTGAGGTGGAACGCCACGTACAACGACTACTCTGCCCCGCCGTACGATGAGAAACACGACTACAGTACGTACACACACAATGATAATATAATATACTACAGTAGGTATACACCATTATACTATGATGTACTACATTAGGTACACAATGATAATATAATGTACTACAGTAGGTACACAATGATAATATAATGTACTACAGTAGGTACACAATGATAATATAATGTACTACAGTAGGTACACACCATTATACTATGATGTACTACAGTAGGTACACAATGATAATATAATGTACTACAGTAGGTATACACCATTATACTATGATGTACTACAGTAGGTACACACCATTATACTATGATGTACTACAGTAGGTACACACCATTATACTGTGATGTACTACAGTAGGTATACCATTATACTGTGATGTACTACAGTAGGTACACCATTATACTGTGATGTACTACAGTAGGTGCACACCATTATACTATGATGTACTGCAGTAGGTACACAATGATAATATAATGTACTACAGTAGGTACACACCATTATACTATAATGTATGATGTACTACAGTAGGTACACACCATTATACTATAATGTATGATGTACTACAGTAGGTACACACCATTATACTATGATGTACTACAGTAGGTCACAATGATAATATGATGTACTACAGTAGGTACACACCATTATACTGTGATGTACTTATCTAGTTCTGCACAGTGCGATAATACAGTTGTTTCTACAGAGATGGCCCATCTCGTCTCCAGTGGTGATGGGTTGGTGGTGACCGTAGACAGAGAGTCAGGTACGTTTTACGGTCGGGTACATTACTGTGTTCCCCCCCAACCACTACCAGACAGGTAATTATTGTTCTAACCTACACTGACCTGCTACAATAAACACCTGCTACAATAAACCTAGACTAGTTTTATGTATGTTATTTGGTTATTATTTATTATTTCCATCTTTTCCTCTCCTCCTCTCCTCTTCTCCTCTCCTCCTTTCTCTCTTTCTCTCTTTCCCTAACCCTCTTCTCCCCTCTCCTCCTGTCTCTAACCCTCCTCTCCCCTCTCCTCCTTTCCCTAACCCTCCTCTCCCCTCTCCTCCTGTCTCTAACCCTCCTCTCCTCTCCTGTCCTCTCCTGTCCTCTCCTCTTCTTCTCTCCCCTCCTTTCTCTCTCTCTAACCCTCCTCTCCCCTCTCCTCTCCTCTTCTCCTCTCCCCTCTCCTCCTGTCTCTAACCCTCCTCTCCTCTCCCCTCTCCCCTTTTCTCCTTTCTCTCTGTCTTTAACCCTCCTCTCCTCTCCTCCTCCTTTCTCTCTGTCTCTAACCCTCCTCTCCTCTCCTCCTTTCTCTCTGTCTCTAACCCTCCTCTCCCCTCTCCTCTCCTGTCCTCTCTTCTCCTCTCCCCTCTCCTCTCCTCCTCTTTTCTCTCTGTCTCTAACCCCCCTCTCCTCTCCTCCTCCTTTCTCTCTGTCTCTATCCCCTCTCCCCTTTCCTCCTTTCTCTCTGTCTTTAACCCTCCTCTCCTCTCCTCCTCCTTTCTCTCTGTCTCTAACCCTCCTCTCCTCTCCTCCTCCTTTCTCTCTGTCTCTAACCCTCCTCTCCCCTCTCCTCTCCTGACCTCTCTTCTCCTCTCCTCCTTTCTCTCTGTCTCTAACCCCCCTCTCCTCTCCTCCTCCTTTCTCTCTGTCTCTAACTCTCCTCTCCTCTCCTCTCCTCTCCTCTCCTCTCCTCTCCTCTCCTCTCCTCTCCTCTCCTCTCCTCTCCTCTCCTCTCCTCTCCTCTCCTCTCCTCTCCTCTCCTCTCCCCTTTCCTCCTTTCTCTATGTCTCTAACCCTCCTCTCCTCCTCTCCTGTCCTCTCTGCCAGGTGATGTCCTGTGGATGCAAAACTATGGGTCACCTGTGGTGGGTGTGTACCTGTACAGCCAGGACTCTCTGAGACACGCCCCTCACCTGTCAGTTGCCATGGAGACGCTGCGTTACCTCACCTTCTCGTCCCACGACACGCACACCATGAAGTGGAGCTACCAGTTTGTCACGGAGCAGGCCAGCACACACACACAGCTGGTGTAAGAGATATATATACACACACACACACACACACACACACACACACACACACACACACACACACACACGTTTTTCCAGCAGCAGACTATGATCGATAATGCATAAATGGACACCCTGGCATTATAACTGACATGTCGTTAGTAAAAATTGAAAAAAGGGTAGAAGCCTAAACAGCTGCCCTGGGGAACTCCTGATTCTAGCTGGATTATATTGGAGATTCTTCCATTAAAGAACACCCTCTGTGTTCTGTTAGCCTCCCCCCCCCCAGAATGCCATTTTAAGGTCCTCCAAACTTTTTTTACTATCATTCTCTATGTCATTTATCTTTGTTTCATAGTGTAGTTTCTTCTTCTTTTGATTCAGTTTAGTCACGTGATTTCTCAATTTGCAGTACGTTTTGCCAATCGGTTGTGCAGCCGGACTTATTTGACATTCCTTTTTACCTCGTCCCTCTACAACCATACAATGTTTTTCAATTCCTCATCAATCCACGGGGATTTTAACAGTTTTTTACAGTCATTTTCTTAATGGGTTGCAGCATTACAATGTAATTCAAGGTGTTTCAAAAGCTTTTTACCGCCATTCTTTGTCATTTGTGTTGTGTTTTTTTAGGCCCACTCTGTATGTAGGGAAGCTGGACTCTCATCTTTACGCCTCCACCTCCCTGGTTCACGACGGAGTCTCTCTAGTGGTCAGTACAGCTGTCAATCAACAGCACCCAAAAAAAAAAAAAAAAAACACTCTCAGTGGACAAAACAATTAGAACACCTGTTCTTTTTTTTTATGACAGACTGACCAGATGAAAAGATATGATTTCCCTTATTGATGTCACTTGTTATTAAATCCACTTCGATCAGTGTAGATGAAAGGGGTGGAGACATGGATAGTGTATGTGTGCCATTCAGAGGGTGAAGACAAAAGATTTAAGCCCCTTTGAACGGGGGGGTATGGTAATAAGTGCCATTGCGCAGCAGTTTGAGTGTTCACTGCAACGCTGCTGGGTTTTTACACGCTCAACAGTTTCCCCCGTGTGTATCAAGAATGGGTCCACCACCCAAAAGGACATCCAGCCTACTGGACACAACTGTGGGAAAGCATTTGAGGTCAACATGGGGCCAGCATCCCTGTGGAACGCTTTCTAGTAGAGGCCATTCCCTTACGAATTGAGGTTGTTAGGAAGGTGTCCCAAATGTTTTGTACACTCAGTGTCTACACAACACACAGCAGCCAATCAGCATGTCTACACGACACACAGCAGCCAATCAGCATGTCTACACGACACACAGCAGCCAATCAGCATGTCTACACGACACACAGCAGCCAATCAGCATGTCAGCACGACACACAGCAGCCAATCAGCATGTGTTTTAGTCTCAGTACTGTGATGTCATCATACACACCTTGTTAGGAACTTTTCTCTCTGAATTTGATTGGCTGATTTCTCTGACGTATTGATTGACGTGTTGCCACGGCAGCCGCGGGGCTTAACGCTGGCGCGTATCGAGGGACCGGAGACCGAGGAGGTGACGGTCAGAGAGAAGGGAGAGTGTGAGATCATCCCGTCTACCGACATACGATACCCGCCAGGATCTACCAACACACTGAACAACCAGTGGCTGCTCATAGGTAACTACCCGCCAGGCTCCACCAACACACTGAACAACCAGTAGGTAACTACCCGCCAGGCTCCACCAACACACTGAACAACCAGTAGGTAACTACCCGCCAGGCTCCACCAACACACTGAACAACCAGTAGGTAACTACCCGCCAGGCTCCACCAACACACTGAACAACCAGTGGGTAACTACCCGCCGGGCTCCACCAACACACTGAACAACCAGTAGGTAACTACCCCCCAGGCTCCACCAACACACTGAACAACCAGTAGGTAACTACCCGCCAGGCTCCACCAACATACTGAACAACCAGTGGGTAACTACCCGCCAGGCTCCACCAACACACTGAACAACCAGTAGGTAACTACCCGCCAGGCTCCACCAACACACTGAACAACCAGTAGGTAACTACCCGCCAGGCTCCACCAACACACTGAACAACCAGTAGGTAACTACCCGCCAGGCTCCACCAACACACTGAACAACCAGTAGGTAACTACCCGCCAGGCTGCACCAACACACTGAACAACCAGTAGGTAACTACCCGCCAGGCTCCACCAACACACTGAACAACCAGTAGGTAACTACCCGCCAGGCTCCACCAACACACTGAACAACCAGTGGGTAACTACCCGCCAGGCTCCACCAACACACTGAACAACCAGTAGGTAACTACCCGCCAGGCTCCACCAACACACTGAACAACCAGTAGGTAACTACCCGCCAGGCTCCACCAACACACTGAACAACCAGTAGGTAACTACCCGCCAGGCTGCACCAACACACTGAACAACCAGTAGGTAACTACCCGCCAGGCTCCACCAACACACTGAACAACCAGTAGGTAACTACCCGCCAGGCTCCACCAACACACTGAACAACCAGTAGGTAACTACCCGCCAGGCTGCACCAACACACTGAACAACCAGTAGGTAACTACCCGCCAGGCTCCACCAACACACTGAACAACCAGTAGGTAACTACCCGCCAGGCTCCACCAACACACTGAACAACCAGTAGGTAACTACCCGCCAGGCTGCACCAACACACTGAACAACCAGTAAGTAACTACCCGCCAGGCTCCACCAACACACTGAACAACCAGTAGGTAACTACCCACCAGGCTCCACCAACACACTGAACAACCAGTAGGTAACTACCCGCCAGGCTCCACCAACACACTGAACAACCAGTAGGTAACTACCCGCCAGGCTCCACCAACACACTGAACAACCAGTAGGTAACTACCCGCCAGGCTGCACCAACACACTGAACAACCAGTAAGTAACTACCCGCCAGGCTCCACCAACACACTGAACAACCAGTAAGTAACTACCCGCCAGGCTGCACCAACACACCGGACACTGATGTCATCTTTAATGTCGTGTGTGTGTGTGTGTGTGTGTGTGTGTGTGTGTGTGTGTGTGTGTGTGTGTGTGTGTGTGTGTGTGTGTGTGTGTGGTGTGTGTGTGTGTGTGTGTGTGTGTGTGTGTGTGTGTGTGTGTGTGTGTGTGTGTGTCTCTCATCAGGACATCACGAGTTACCCCCGGTAGCCCACACCACCATGTTGAGAGACTTCCCGGTAAACCTGCAGCGTTCCGGTGACGCCGTTATCCCGACCCGGTCTCAGAACAAACGCTACACAGACCATCCTGTGAGTTACAACCCCCTGACCTTTGACCTATAACCCCTGACCTTTAACCTGAACCCCCACTCACATACAGACCATCTTGTGAGTTACAACCCCCTTACCGTTGACCTATAACCCCTGACCTCTCACCCTCACCCCCCTCCTCCCCTCCTCTTTAGTTCCAGTCAGTAGGTCATGGTGGTGTAGGGGGTCCTGGTGGTGACCCCTGACCTCTCACCCCCCCTCCTCCCCTCCTCTTTAGTTCCAGTCAGTAGGTCATGGTGGTGGAGGGGGTCCTGGTGGTGACCCCTGACCTCTCACCCCCCCTCCTCCCCTCCTCTTTAGTTCCAGTCAGTAGGTCATGGTGGTGGAGGGGGTCCTGGTGGTGACCCCTGACCTCTCACCCCCCCTCCTCCCCTCCTCTTTAGTTCCAGTCAGTAGGTCATGGTGGTGGAGGGGGTCCTGGTGGTGACCCCTGACCCCTCACCCCCCCTCCTCCCCTCCTCTTTAGTTCCAGTCAGTAGGTCATGGTGGTGGAGTGGGTCCTGGTGGTGACCCCTGACCTCTCACCCCCCCTCCTCCCCTCCTCTTTAGTTCCAGTCAGTAGGTCATGGTGGTGGAGGGGGTCCTGGTGGTGACCCCTGACCTCTCACCCTGTACCCCCCCTCCTCCCCTCCTCTTTAGTTCCAGTCAGTAGGTCATGGTGTTGAAGGGGGTCCTGGTGGTTCGGGTCCCAGCGGAAGCAGAAGGACCCGAGCGGGATCAAGATCAGGGTTGTCCTCTGTCCTGCCCGACTATATATACCAGGACCCTGTTACCGTGGTGATACTGTCTCTACTGCTGGGAGGATGGCTTGCCTTCGCTCTGACTTATCCACAGGTTAGTATGTAGATGAGATGATGGTAATTCATCTAGGTGGTGGTAATTCATCTAGGTGGTGGTAATTCATCAAGATGGTGGTAATTCATTTAGATGGTGGTAATTCATTTAGATGATGGTAATTCATTTAGATGGTGGTAATTCATCTAGATGGTGGTAATTCATTTAAATGGTGGTAATTCATTTAGATGGTGGTAATTCATCTAGATGGTGGTAATTCATCTAGATGGTGGTAATTCATTTAGATGGTGGTAATTCATTTAGATGGTGGTAATTCATTTAGATGGTGGTAATTCATTTAGGTGGTGGTAATTCATTTAGATGGTGGTAATTCATCTAGATGGTGGTAATTCATTTAGATGGTGGTTATTCATTTAGATGTTGGTAATTCATCTAGATGGTGGTAATTCATCTAGATGATGGTAATTCATTTAGATGAGATGGTGGTAATTCATCTAGATGGTGGTAATTCATCTAGATGAGATGGTGGTAATTCATCTAGATGGGATGGTGGTAATTCATCTGGATGGGATGGTGGTAATTCATCTAGGTGGTGGTAATTCATCTAGGTGGTGGTAATTCATCTAGATGGTGGTAATTCATTTAGATGGTGGTAATTCATCTAGATGGTGGTAATTCATTTAGATGATGGTTATTCATTTAGATGGTGGTTATTCATTTAGATGGTGGTAATTCATCTAGATGGTGGTAATTCATCTAGATGGTGGTAATTCATTTAGATGGTGGTAATTCATTTAGATGGTGGTTATTCATTTAGATGGTGGTAATTCATCTAGATGGTGGTAATTCATCTAGATGGTGGTAATTCATCTAGATGAGATGGTGGTAATTCATCTAGATGGTGGAATTCATCTAGATGAGATGGTGCTAATTCATCTAGATGGTGGTAATTCATTTAGATGGTGGTAATTAATTTAGATGGTGGTAATTCATCTAGATGGTGGTAATTCATCTAGATGGTGGTAATTAATTTAGATGGTGGTAATTCATCTAGGTGGTGGTAATTCATCTAGATGGTGGTAATTCATCTAGATGGTGGTAATTCATTTAGATGGTGGTAATTCATCTAGATGGTGGTAATTCATTTAGATGGTGGTAATTCATTTAGATGGTGGTTATTCATTTAGATGGTGGTTATTCATTTAGATGGTGGTAATTCATCTAGATGGTGGTAATTCATCTAGATGAGATGGTGGTAATTCATTTAGATGGTGGTAATTCATTTAGATGGTGGTAATTCATTTAGATGGTGGTAATTCATTTAGATGGTGGTAATTCATCTAGATGGTGGTAATTCATTTAGATGAGATGGTGGTAATTCATTTAGATGGTGGTAATTCATTTAGATGGTGGTAATTCATTTAGATGGTGGTAATTCATCTAGATGGTGGTAATTCATCTAGATGAGATGGTGGTAATTCATCTAGATGGTGGTAATTCATCTAGATGGTGGTAATTCATTTAGATGGTGGTAATTCATTTAGATGGTGGTAATTCATCTAGATGGTGGTAATTCATCTAGATGGTGGTAATTCATCTAGATGAGATGGTGGTAATTCATCAAGGTGGTGGTAATTCATCTAGATGGTGGTAATTCATTTAGATGGTGGTAATACATTTAGATGGTGGTAATTCATCTAGATGGTGGTAATTCATTTAGATGGTGGTAATTCATTTAGATGGTGGTAATTCATTTAGATGGTGGTTATTCATTTAGATGGTGGTAATTCATCTAGATGGTGGTAATTCATCTAGATGAGATGGTGGTAATTCATTTAGATGGTGGTAATTCATTTAGATGGTGGTAATTCATTTAGATGGTGGTAATTCATCTAGATGGTGGTAATTCATTTAAATGGTGGTAATTCATTTAGATGGTGGTAATTCATCTAGATGGTGGTAATTCATCTAGATGGTGGTAATTCATTTAGATGGTGGTAATTCATTTAGATGGTGGTAATTCATTTAGATGGTGGTAATTCATTTAGATGGTGGTAATTCATTTAGATGAGATGGTGGTAATTCATTTAGATGGTGGTAATTCATCTAGTCTGCTAAATGACTCAAATGTAAATGTAAATGTAAATGTAGGTGGTGGTAATTCATTTAGGTGGTGGTAATTCATCTAGATGATGGTAATTCATCTAGATGATGGTAATTCATTTAGATGGTGGTAATTCATTTAGGTGGTGGTAATTCATTTAGATGAGATGGTGGTAATTCATTTAGATGGTGGTAATTCATTTAGATGAGATGGTGGTAATTCATTTAGATGAGATGGTGGTAATTTATTTAGATGGTGGTAATTCATTTAGATTAGATGGTGGTAATTCATTTAGATGGTGGTAATTCATCTAGATGGTGGTTATTCATTTAGATGGTGGTAATTCATTTAGATGATGGTAATTAATCTAGATAATGGTAATTCATTTAGATGGTGGTCATTCAACGAGCTGTATAAGGCCCGAAGCAAACAACAGAATGCTCACCCTAGTGGCCCGGGGACTTAAATCGAGGGACATTTACATCCGTTTTACCCAATTTCTACCAGCATGTCCGATGGTGTTAAGGACTATACCTTATCAGTCACTGGCTTCATCAATAAGTGTATCGATGACGTCGTCCCCACAGTGTCCGTACGTACATATCCAAACCGGAAGCCATGGATTACAGGCAACATCTGCATTGAGCTAAAGGCTAGAGTTGCTGCTTTCAAGGAGCGCGACACTAAACCGGACGCTTATAATGAATCCCTCTATGCCCTCAGACGAACCATCAAACAGGCAAAGTGTCAATACAGGACTAAGGTTGAATCCTACTACATCGGCTCTGATGCACGTCGGATGTGGCAGGGCTCTGCAAACTATTACAGATTACGAAGGGAAACCCAGCTGCGAGCTGCCCAGTGACGCGAGCCTATCAGACGAGCTAAATGCCTTCTTTCTTTGCTTGCTTTGAGGCAAGCAACGCTGAACCATGCATGAGGGCACCAGCTGTTCAGGACAACTGTGTGATCATGCTCTCCATAGCCGATGTGAGTAAGACCTTTAAACAGGTCAACATTCACAAGGACGCCAGGGTCAGACGGATTACCAGGACGCATACTCAGAGCACACACTGATCAACTGTCAAGTGTCTTCACTGACATTTTCAACGTCTCCCTGACCAAGTCTGTAATACCAACATGCTTCATACGGACCACTATAGTCCCTGTGCTCAAGAACGCCAATGTAACCTTGCTTAAATGACTACCACCCTGTAGCAATCACGTCTGTAGCCATGAAGTGCTTTGAAAGGCTGGTCATGGCTCACATCAACACCATCATCTCAGAAACCCTAGACAGATTACGCAATCTCTATTGCACTCCACACTGCCCTTTCCCACCTGGACAAAAGGAACATCTATGTGAGAATGCTATTCATTGACTACAGCTCAGCGTTCAACACCATAGTGCCTCATCACAAAGCTAAGGACCCTGTGACTAAACACCTCCCTCTGCAACTGGATCCTGGACTTCCTGACGGGCTTCCTGCTGTACTCCCTTCTCACCCACGACTGCGTGGCCACGCACGACTCCAATACTATCATTAAGTTTGCTGACGACACAACAGTGGTAGGCCTGATCACCGACAACGATGACAAAGCCTAAAGGGAGGAGGTCAGAGACCTGGCAGTGTGGTGCCAGGACAACAACCTCTCCCTTAACGTGATCAAGACAAAGGAGATGATCGTGGACTACAGGAAAAGGAGGGCCGAGCACGTCCCCATTCACATCGACGGGGCTGTAGTGGAGCGGGTCACGTGCTTCAAGTTCCTTGGTTTCCACATCACTAACAAACTATCATGGTCCAAACACACCAAGACAGTCGTGAAGAGAGCACTACAATACCTATTCCCCCTCAGGAGACTGAATAGATTTGGCATGGGTCCTCAAATCCTCTAAAAGTTATTCAGCTGCACCATCGAGAGCATCCTGAACGGTAGCATCACCGCCTGGTATGGCAGCTGCTCGGCATCGATGTTCCTTCTAAGCTGCACACCACTTCCTCCAGGATTGTCAGGCCGCACAGAGACGCAT